>NW_028270139.1:121604658-121629658 GCF_037043375.1 Chiloscyllium plagiosum | reverse complement strand
ACAGCTCAAACCTGTTCAACATTTTCCCAGAAGGCAATTTCTTCATTCCAGGATTCAGCCTTGAAACATTCTCTAAACTATTTCCAATGTAAATATTCTCTTCTTAGGTAAAGAGACCAAAATTATATACATTGTTCTGATGGCAGTCTCACATGCTGTGTACAATTACAGCATGACTTCACTATTTTATACTCCATCCCTTTTTTTTAAAAAATAGAACTGTAAAATCCCTACAGTGTGGAAACAGGCCCTTCAGCCCAAACCGACCCTCCAAAGAGTAATCCACCCAGTCCCATTCCTCTACCCTATTGTCCTATATTTACCCCTGAATAATACACCTAACCTACACATCCCTGAACACTATGGGCAATTTAGCATGGCCAGTTCACCTAACCTGCACATCTTTGGAGTGTGGGAGGAAACTGGAACACCAGAGGAAACCACACAGACATTGGGGGACTGTCCAAACTCCACACAGACAGTCACCTGAGGTTGGAATCAAAATAGGGACCCTGGTGCTGTGAGGCAGCAATGCTAACCACTGAGATACTGTGCCGCTCGAATGGTCATCATTCCATTTGCCTTCCTTATTATTTGCTGTACCTGTATGCTTTTATTTTTGTTGAGGTAGACTCATAACTTTACATTGTCACTGCTTTTACCATTATGCACAGGAAACTGTATCAATGAGGCAGAAAACTCGGAAAGGCATCATGCTGTAAGGTTGAGTGAAATAAGGGTTGATGGGAAGGATGAGAGCAGTAACAAATTAAAAATACTATACATGAATGCACGAAGCATTAGACATAAGATGGATGAGCTTGAGGCTCTTTTGGAAATTGGCAGATACGATATTGTGGGGATAACTGAGACATGGCTTCAAGTGGACAGGGCCTGGGAAATGAATATTCAAGGATACACGTGCTATCGTAAGGACAGACTGACAGGCAGAGGGGGTGGGGTGGCCTTATTGGTAAGGGACGATATTCAGTCCCTTGCGCGGGGAGACCTAGAGTCAGGGGATGTAGAGTCAGTGTGGATAGCGCTTCGAAATACTAAGGGTAAAAAGACCCTCTTGGGAGTCATCTACAGGCCCCCAAACAGTAGTCTGAATGTCGGATGTAAGTTAAATCAGGAGCTGAAATTGGCCTGTCGCAAAGATGTCACTACAGTTGTTATGGGGGATTTTAACATGCAGGTAGACTGGGAGAATCAGGATGGTATTGGACCTCAAGAAAGAGACTTTGTGGAGTGCCTCAGAGATGGATTCTTAGAGCAGCTGGTGCTGGAGCCGACCAGGGAGAAGGCAATTCTGGATCTGGTATTGTGTAACGAACCAGAATTGGTCAGAGACCTCGAAGTGAAGGAGCCATTGGGAAGTAGTGACCATAATACAATAAGCTTCAATCTGCAATTTGAGAGGGAGAGGGTACAGTCGGAAGTGACAGTACTTCTGTTGAATAAAAGGGAATTATGGAGCTATGAGGGAGGAGCTGGTCAAAGTTCAATTGTGCAATACCTTAGCAGGGATGACCGTGGAGGAACAATGGCGGATATTTCTGTGTATAATGCAGAAGTTGCAGGATCAGTTTATTCCTAAAAGGAAGAAAGATCCCAGGAGGAGGCATGGGCGGCCGTGGCTGACGAGGGAAGTAAAGAAACATATAAAGTTAAAAGAGAAAAAGTATAACATTGCTAAGATAAGTGGGAAAACTGAGGACTGGGAAGCTTTTAAAGAGCAACAGAGGCTTACTAAGAAGGAAATACGCAGAGGAAAAATGAGGTACGAAGGTAAACTGGCCAAGAATATTAAGGAGGATACTAAAAGCGTTTTTAGGTATGTGCAAGGCAAAAAAAATGGTTAGGACAAAAATTGGGCCCTTGAAGACAGAAACAGGGGAATATATTACTAGGAACAAAGAAATGGCAGAGGAATTAAATGGGTACTTCAGATCTGTGTTCACTGGGGAAGACACAAGCAATCTCACTGAGGTAACAGTGGCTGAAGGACCTGAACATAAGGGAATTTATATTTGCCAGGATTTGGTGTTGGAGAGACTGTTAGGTCTGAAGGTTGATAAGTCTCCGGGGCCTGATGGTCTGCATCCCAGGGTACTGAAGGAGGTGGCTCGGGAAATCGTGGATGCATTGGTGATTATTTTCCAGAGTTCAATAGATTCGGGGTCGGTTCCTGAGGATTGGAGGGTGGCTAATGTTATACCACTTTTTAAGAAAGGTGGGTGAGAGAAAGCAGGAAATTATAGACCAGTTAGTCTGACCTCAGTGGTGGGAAAGATGCTGGAGTCTATTATAAAGGATGAAATAACTGCACATCTGGATAGTAGTAACAGGATAGGACAGAGTCAGCATGGATTTATGAAGGGGAAATCATGCTTGACTAATCTTCTTGAATTTTTTGAGGATGTAACTCTGAAGTTGGACGAGGGAAATCCAGTAGATGTAGTGTACCTGACTTTCAGAAAGCTTTTGATAAAGTCCCACACAGGAGGTTAGTGAGTAAAATTAGGGCACATGGTATTGGGTGCAAAGTACTAGATTGGATTGAAAATTGGTTGGCTAATAGGAAACAAAGGGTAGTGATAAACGGCTCCATTTCAGAATGGCAGGCAGTGACCAGTGGGGTACCGCAGGGATCCGTGCTGGGACCGCAGCTTTTTACAATATATGTTAATGATATAGAAGATGGTATCAGCAATAACATTAGCAAATTTGCTGATGATACAAAGCTGGGTGGCAGGGTGAATTGTGATGAGGATGTTAGGAGATTACAGGGTGACCTGGACAAGTTAAGTGAGTGGGCAGATGCATGGCAGATGCAGTTTAATGTGGATAAATATACGGTTATCCACTTTGGTGGCAAGAACAGGAAGGCAGATTACTACCTCAATGGAATCAATTTATGTAAAGGGGCAGTACAGAGAGATCTGGGTGTTCTTGTACACCAGTCAATGAAGGCAAGCATGCAGGTACAGCAGGTAGTGAAGAAGGCTAATAGCATGCTGGCCTTCATAACAAGAGGAATTGAGTGTAGAAGCAAAGAGGTGCTTCTGCAGCTGTACAGGGCCCTGGTGAGACCACACCTGGAGTACTGTGTGCAGTTCTGGTCTCCAAATTTGAGAAAAGACATTCTGGCTATTGAGGGAGTGCAGCGTAGATTCACGAGGTCAATTCCTGGAATGGCAGGATTACCTTACACTGAAAGACTGAAGCGACTGGGCTTGTATACTCTTCAGTTTCAAAGATTGAGAGGGGATCTGATTGAGACGTATAAGATTATGAAAGGATTGGACACTCTGGCAGTAGGAAACATATTTCCATTGATGGGTGAGTGCCGAACCAGAGGACACAGCTTAAAAATACGGGGTAGACCATTTAGGACAGAGCTCAGGAGAAACTTCTTCACCCAGAGAGTGGTGGCTGTGTGGAATGCTCTGCCCCAGAGGGCAGTGGAGGCTACTCTCTGGATTCATTTAAGAAAGAGTTGGATAGAGCTCTCAAAGGTAGTGGAATCAAGGGTTATGGAGATAAGGCAGGAACAGGATACTGATTAGGAATGATCAGCCATGATTATATTGAATGGCGGTGCAGGCTCGAAGGGCTGAATGGCCTACTCCTGCACCTATTGTCTATTGTCTGTTGTCTATTGAAACAAGGGGGCAAACAAAATCAGTATGCCACATGAACCTTATCCAAGAATAGAACTGATTAGTAGGACAGGTAGGGAACACAACAGAGTTCAATAACTGTGATTTAAGTACTGACATTACTTTGCTGGTAATAAAACATCTTTAAGAAGAAAACAAAAATGGTCATTTACACCAGAATTCACAGAAATGTAAAACTGACATTTAATTTTAAACAAACATTCTCCAAATGTTCAATGTTTTTGGCAGCCATTCAGAAAAACAACAAGCTATCCAGTTCTAAATTGGACAGGTAACATCCCAAACAAGTGCTCTATTCTACAATTGACCCAGTAGGGCAATGTGACATTTTATCATCATGTACTCTGTCTCTATAACAACACAACAACAGGAAATGTTTGAATTATGTAACAAATCCAGGTCAGCATTGGGGAGGAAAATACTTGCATACCAGAATTATTGAAGGCAATCAATTATATGCAACATCCACATCACACATTGTCAACTATGCCAAACTTTTGTAAGCGTTCAAAAATCAGTCTCTTGTATTCTGTAAACTCTTACTTTACAATTCATGGATATTTCATGTAGTTTAACTGTCAGCTAAATGTAGGCAAGGTAGATAACTCTTTTATAGAGCAATCTGAGACAATACACATAACAATTACTTTCTAATAGACAAAATGTAAAACAGTGCACTAATTATGGTTAAAGTACACAGAATATTTTTGAGATGGATAATATGAAATTGTGGGTTGAATGTTGTGAGAGATCTCTTAGATTCTGTGCATGAAACTCTGGACATCAAAGGCACATTGTGAGTTGGTTACAAATACTGTAACTAGTTATCAAGGCTGGCAGCAGCTATTAAAAGAGAAACCAATTTCAGCTTTCAGGTTATGATTTGGAGATAGAACATAGAACATAGAAGAATACGGCACAGAACAGGCCCTTTGGTCCTCGATGTTGCGCCGACCTGTGAACTATTCTCAGCTTGTCCCCCTACACTATCCCATCATTATCCATGTGCTTATCCAAGGACTGTTTAAATCTCCCTAATGTGGCTGAGTTAACTACATTGGCAGGCAGGGCATTCCACGCCCTTACCACTCTCTGAGTAAAGAAGCTGCCTCTGATATCTGTCTCAAATCTATCACCCCCCAATTTGTAGTTATTCCCCCTCGTACAAGCTGACGTCATCATCCTAGGAAAAAGACTTTCACTGTCTACCCTTTTTAATCCTCTGATCATCTTGTATGTCTTTACCAAATCCCCTCTTAGCCTTCTTCTTTCCACTGAGAACAAACCCAAGTCTCTCAGCCTTTCCTCATAAGACCTTCCCTCCAGACCAGGCAACATCCTGGTAAATCTCCTCTGCACCTTTTCCAATGCTTCCACATTCTTCCCGAAATATGGCAACCAGAACTGCACACAACATTCCAAGTGTGGCCACACTAGTGTTTTGTACAGTTGCAGCATGATATGCCGGTGTTGGACTGAGGTATACAAAGTTACAAATCACACAACACCAGGTTATAGTCCAACAGGTTTAATTGGAAGCACTAGCTTTCGGAGCGCCGCTCCCTCATCAGGTGGTTGTGGAGGACACAATTGTAAAGACACAGAATTTATAGCAAACATTTACAGTGTGATGTAACTGAAATTATACATTGACAAATACCTTGATTGTTTGTTCAGTCTCTCATCTGTGAGTATGACCATGATAGTTTCATTTCTTTCATACGTAATTCACAAAACCTTTTTAAAAAGTTACATTCTCAGGTTAACTGTAACAATTGGTGTCAATGCAGATAAGATGTTGAGATGTTGAAGGTGTTATCCCCCTGTGTTCCCTGTCTGTGCCATAATCTTTAGATTGATTCTAATCTAAAAAGTGCGTTCACAGAGTCTTACATGGATTCATGCAGTTTTTGAGCAAAGTACAATGCAACTCTGCAAGTACAAATTCACTCCACAAATGTATATGTATGTATGTGTGTGTGTGTGTCTGGGGTGAGGGGTTGTGAGTGTCTGTGAGAAAGAATGTATATGTGTGTGTGAGTCTAAAGTGGTCTAAGTCTGTGAGAGGGTGCATATGTGAGCATAGGACTGTGTCTGTTGGAGTGTGTGTGTCTGGAGTGGGGGGGTTGTGAGTGTCTGTGAGAAAGAATGTATATGTGTGTGTGAGTGTAAAATGGTCTGAGTCTGTGAGAGAATGCATGTGTGAGTGTGGGAGTGTGTGTGCCTGTAGGAGTCTGTGTGTGAGTGTCAGTGTGCGTGTCTGTGTATAAGAGTGCGTGTGTGTATGTGCGCATGGGTAGGAGTGTCTGTGTGTGTATGTATAGTGCAATGGTGGTCACCTGTAGTGTGACATGAACCCAAGGTCTCGGTTGAGGCCCTTCCTATGGGTACCGAACTTCGCTATCAGCCTCTGCTCGGCCACTTTTCACTGTCCCGAAGTCTGTCTTGGAGTATGCTCACCCGAAGTTTGAGGTCAAATGTCCTGGACCGCTGAAGTGTTCTCCAACTGGGAGGGAACACTCCTGTCTGTTGATTGTTGTGCCGTGCCACGTACATGGTGGGAGGTGTCCATTACATGTGGGGACACGTCCCACCATGTACGTGGCAAGTACTCATGCGACTCAGCCAACGTTGTCTATCTCATTCACTGCAGGCAAGGATGCCCTGAGGCATGGTACATTGGGGAAACCGAGCAAAGGCTATGGCAATGGATGAATGGGCACCGCACAACAATCAACAGACAGGAGGATTCCCTCCCAGTTGGGGAACATTTCAGCGGTCCAGGACATTTGACCTTGGACCTTCGGGTGACCATCCTCCAAGGCGGACTTTGGGACAGGCAGCAGCAAAAAGTGGCCGAGCAGAGGCTGATAGCTACATTCGGTACCCATAGGGAGGGCCTCAACCGGAACCTTGGGTTCATGTCATAATACAGGTGACCACCATTGCACTATATCCACACAAGACACTCCTACGTGCTTGCGCACACACACGCACTCCAATACACAGACACGCACACAGACACACACACACTCCTACAGACACACACACTCCCACACTCACACAGGCACCCTCTCACAGACTTAGACCACTTTACACTCACACGCGCCCCCCGCTCCCCCCCACACACACACACACATACACATATATGTTTGTGAGGTGAATTTGTACTTGTAGAATTACATTGTACTTCCCTCAAAAACTGCATGAATCCATGTAAGACTCTGTTAACTCGCTTTTTAGATTAGAATCAATCTAAACATTATGGCACAGACAGGGAACACAGGGGGCCAACACCTTCAACATCTTATAAGCACTGACACCAATTGTTACAATTAACCTGAGAATGTAACTTTTAAAAAAAGATTTTGTGATTTACATATGAAAGAAGTGAAATTATCATGGTCATTCTAACAGATGAGAGACTTAACAAACAATCAAGGTATTTGTCAATGTATAATTTCAGTTACATCACACTGTAAACTTTTGCTATAAATTCTGTGTCTTTACAATTGTGTCCTCCACAACCACCTGATGAAGGGTGGCGCTCTGAAAGCTAGTGCTCCCAATTAAATCTGTTGAACCATAACCTGGTGTTCTGTGATTTGTAGCTTTCAGGTTGACATCCTTTCAACAATGCTGATGGAACAATGTCAACGAGAAATGGAACATCTCTTTCCTACTTCACTGCTGCTGCAAAATTGACTGGTTGAGTATGCCCAGTATTTTCCAACAGCTTGGCTTTTCCAGCATTCATAATGTCTTGCTTGGTTTGCCTTGGAGGTCCACCAAGCTATCTTCAAAGTTAAGGTGAAAGATCAGGGATTCCTCTGAAGAAGTTTTCTCTCACAGCAATTTAGCTGCACTTAGACTAACTTCATTCTTGAACTTGGTTATTTTGCTTCTTTATAGAATCATAGAATCCCTCCAATGTGGAAGCAGGCTATTAAGCCAATTGAGTCCACACCAAACCTCCAAAGAGCATCCCACCCAGATCCACGCCCGTTCCCTATCCCTTTAACCCTGTACTTCCCATGGCTAATCCACCTAACCTGCACCTCCCTGGATACTATGGACAATTTAGCATAGCCACCTACCTAACTTAATCTTTGGACTGTGGGAAGAAGCTGGAGCATTCAAGGGAACCCAAGCAGACCATGGGGAGAATGCGCAAACTCCACACAGAAAATCACCTGAGGCTGGAATCGAACACGGATCCCTGATGCTGTGAGGCAGCAGGGCTAACCACTGAGCCACCGTGCCACCCCATATAGTTGTCATAGGGATAGAAGATATTTCTCATAGCTACATCAATCACGAGGCTTTGGGTCATTTTCTCTCATATCTCCTCTTTTAGCTGAATGTATTATTAAGTTACATAATACCGTGTTAAAAATCTTGGAATGCTTTAACATATTAAAAGGCATGATTCCGCCCTCAGTCAGCAGTAAAGGGTCAGAATAACATGCCAAGCAAGTAACAAATAAATAGACAAACTTAGGCCACTCAGCCCCTCAAAACTACTCCACAAATTAATAAGATAAACTCAGAAGTTATGATGGACAACTGCAGAGTTGCAAACATTACGTTCTGCGGATGCTGGAAGTCTATAAATAAACCAGAAAATGCTGGAGAAACTCAGCAGCTTCAGAAGGAAGTGTGGAAGGAGAAAAACAGAGTTAATCCTTTGAGTCCTTTTCAGAACATACAGCAGGGAGGTTATGATGGAGCAGTACGTAACATCAGTTAGGGCCTAGCCGGAGTGCTTTCTGCAGAGTGCTTTTGGCTGCCATAGGATGTGATTACATCAGAAGATTCAAAGGAAATTCATCCAAAGTTGTTGAGGCTGTACTGTTTCAGCTATGAAGAGAAATTAGATAGGCTGGGTTTGTTATCTTTAGAGGAAAGTAAAGCTCAGGTGGGAGCTGGCTAGGATGTACAAAATTCTGAGGAACACAAATAAGGTAGATAGAATGAAAATATTCACTCTAATACAAGGGTCAATGACCATGGCCATTGATTTAAGGTAAAGTCCATAAAGTTTAGAGGGGACTTATGTGTTCACCCAGAATCTGCCTGAAAGAGTGGTAGAGATAAGAACCATTACAATTTTTAAGAAGGATTTAGATGAATACTTGAAATGCCTTAGCCTCAAGCTGCAAGGTAAACTCTTGAATGTGGGACTAAAGTAGATTAAAGCTTGAAACCCTGTGAGGACATAAGGACCAAAAACATTCTTTCCAAGCTGTAACTCCAGTCCAATGAAAGAAGAGATGGCACTGTGATATTATTGTGAACTAGTAATTTGGAGACCCAGGTAATATTTTGAGAACCCAAATTCAAATTCTATCGCAGCAAATGATGGAAATCAAATTCAATGAAACTAGATGGAATACATGACATCGATGAAGGCATAACAAACAATAACAGCAAGTACAGCCCTGGCAACCGTGCAAAGTCCTCATGACTACCAATTACGCCAAAATTGGGAGAGCTGTCTCAGAGGGCATCAAAGCATTGTTAAAGTATAGAAAGAGGCCATTCAACCCATTGTGCCTGCATCCACTCTTCAAACCAGCATCATTACCTAGTGCCAATTGCTCACTTTTCCCCCATAACCTTGCATGCTGTTTCAATCCAAATAATCATTCAATGCTCTCATGAATGTATTAACTGAAGCTGCCTCCACCTCACTTCCAGACTGTGCATTTCATTCCCTAACTGCGTGCTGTGTGAACAAGTTTGTTCTCAAATCACCCTTGCTTCTTTTGCAATTTCTTTGATTCCATGCCCTCTGGTACCTGTTCCTTTTATGATTGGGAACAGCTTCTGCCTATCTACTTCATTCAGCCACACATAACTTTACAAATTCCCCTCTCATCCCTTTTGTCTCCAAGGAGGACAGTACTAACTTCTTCAACCTATTACAACTGAAGCTTCTTATTTATGAAACCAATCTTATAAATCACGTTTGCACTCTCTTCAATGCACTCACATCACTCATAATATGGAACGCACATCAGTACAAAATACTCCAGCTGAGATTTTATACAAGTTCAACATCATCACCTGTTTGCTCTTGATCTCCGTGACCTTATTAATAAAGCCAAAGACATGCTTTAACTGCTCTCTCCACCCATCCTGTCACCTTTAATGATCTGTACAGAGATACATCCACCTCTGTTCTTGTCTCCCTCCTTTAGAATTGTACCCCGTATTTTTATTTTGTTACAATAGAATCTCACCATGCTGCTGGAGTAAATAGGGGACATTGTGGTGAGCTGAGCTTGACATCAAGACAAACATCTCACTCCATTCTATGCTCATCTCACCACAGCCCACCTGAAACCTTTCTTATCCACAAACTGTCAGCAAGTAATTGGATTAGTCAAGATAATTAAATACTGTGACAGTAAATTTGACGGGAGAATTTCCTTGGAACATCCCTGATTTTCTACCTTAATGTGAAAGATAGAATACCTAATCTTTGGGAAATATTCAAATGTTTTAGTCATTGATGCTGTTAATCCAGTTATTCGGATGGTCTTCTGTCACAAACATCAACTTGATATGTTAGGGGGAGTCGTTTTAATAGACAAAAATTGGCCTTTCTAAACTTTGACAATTCTTATATTGAAGCTTAACATCATAGTTTACCTTGCCCCTTACATATTAATCTGACTAAAATCTTTCTGAGACTGTCTGTCTGCATGACATGCAAAGTAAGAATTTATGTTTTTTTTATTCCCCAGTCAGCAACAGTTAAATCATTGCTTGCCGCAGATGCAAACATTTTTCACACTGTGCTGCCCATTTCTCACTTATATAATTAGAAAGCCAACAAGATACGGTGTCTTTATCATCCATGTGTAAATGTTGGAAATAAAGACTGACAGTTCAATAGTAGGATGTGCAACAATGATTCATATTGCTGTTTTCAGTCTATGACTCTGCATACCATAAGAAGCCGACCCTAATTAAAACTTACATTGCATTATTCTCTGAGATTAGTTGAGAGGCAGTTAGCCACTAGATCTAAAACTGGGAAGAGAAAGTTAACTGTGGAAATGATTGATAAAGAATGAAGAAATCAATTCTATGGGCATGAATGGATGACCCAATGCAAAGAGAAAGCATTGCCATAATTGGCGTTGGATTGATGCTGCTCCTTTAACACGATTATGTTGTTTTCAGTTCTTTTTTTCAGGTGGTCATAAGAACACAGGTTCCAATAGGTTTTAGGGCCAGTTTGATTATATCTAACAGATACTGTCTCAGGCAAAAAGGCTTTCAAGCTTAAAAAAAATTGTGTACAATGAAGGGGCAGTGAGCAGTTCTCCCAGCTCAACTTTTGTCTGGTTTGATTGGGTTTTTAGCAGTCTAGCTATTCATTGAAAGCAGCCAGGCAATTGTGAAGTTGCTAGACCCAAAAAAGCAGGTCCAAGCTGATCCTCCCTCTCTCTGTCATCTCTGCTGTAAGACCCTGTATTTTATTTTACCTTTTGTGCCAAGGGGTGTTTATAGGGATTATTGCAAGTATTGGGAACAGCATCATTACATTGAGATAATCTGTTGGGTTTTTAGATAGGTTTAAATTATTCAGTATTCTGTTCTCTTTTGTTTGCGTTCCAATTTGTAATCTTGTAAACAAATTCTGTTTTAATTAAAACTAGGTGGTTTGACCAGCGTGTCCCTCCTGGAATAGCTGCGTTACATCTGCTTAAAACAATGAGCAAAGTTAGGGTCTGGTCTGGAATGTTTTGAAGGGGTTTGGCTTGGTGCATAACAGTGTCATGACTATCTTGTTTCCTAGATATATCTGTGGTGTGAAGCATGGGAAGAGACAGTTTAAAGAAAGCAGAATAGGTTAATCAACAAAATATGTGAGTTAATAAAATAGAATATGTTGAAAGTGCTCAGCAAGCTGGGCAGCATCTGGTGAGAGAGCCAGTTTATGGGTGGGATTTTTCTGTCCTGAAGGCAGCAAGGCAAGTTAAATTAGGTTTTATGAACCATAGAGTCATAGAGATGTAAAGCATGGAAATAGATCCTTCGGTCTAACTCATCCATGCCTACTAGATATCCTAAATAAACTAACTCTGCAGGGGCATGGGAACCCAGATTGTAGCTTCAGGGTGCAGGGCCTGGAGTGTAGGGAGGTTAGGAACATGGCATCAATTTCCAAGGAGGGTGTCTGTAAACAGGAAAGTGGCTTGAAGTGTGTATACTTCAATGCAAGAAGTATACGAAATAAGGTAGGTGAACTTGCAGCGTGGGTTGGTACCTGGGACTTCGATGTTGTGGCTATTACGGAGACATGGCTAGAACAGGGACAGGATTGGCTGTTGCAGGTTCCAGGAATTAAATGTTTTAGTAGGGTCAGAGGTGGGGGTAAAAGAGGGGGAGGTGTGCCATTGCTTGTCAAAGATAGTATTACAGTGGTGGAAAGGACGATGGATGAGGACTTGCCATCTGAGGTAGTTTGGGCTGAGGTTAGGAATAGGAAAGGTGAGGTCACCCTGTTAGGAGTCTTTTACAGGCCTCCTAATAGTCCGAGAATCATTGAAGAAAGGATAGGGAAGGTGATTCAGGAGATGAGTGACAGTAATAGGGTGGTTGTTATGGGGGACTTTAACTTTCCTGATATTGATTGGGAAAGCTATAGCTCAAGTTCGTTAGATGGGTCAGTGTTTGTTCAATGTGTGCAGGAGAGTTTCCTGACACAATATGTAGACAGGCCAACAAGAGGTGAGGCCATACTGGATTTGGTTCTAGGTAACGAACCAGGCCAGGTGTTCGAATTAGAGGTAGGTGAGCACTTTGGGGATAGTGACCATAATTCGGTGATTTTTACTCTCGTGATGGAGAGGGATAAGTGTGTACTACAGGGCAAGAGTTATAGCTGGGGTCAGGGAAATTATGATGCGGTGAGGCATGACTTAGGATGTGTGGCTTGGAAAAGTAGACTCCAAGGCAAGAGTGTAAATGATATGTGGAGCTTGTTCAAGGAGCAACTATTGAGTGTCCTTGATAATTATGTACCTGTCAGGCAGGGAGGAAAGGGTCGTGCGAGGGAGCCGTGGTTTAATAAGGAATTGGAATCCCTTGTTAAATGGAAGAGGGCGGCCTATCTCAAGATGAGACGTGAAGGTTCAATTGGGGCGATTGAGAGTTATAGGGTAGCCAGGAAGGACCTGAAGAGAGAGCTAAGAGCAGCAAGGAGGGGACATGAAAGGTCCTTAGTCGGTAGGATTAGGGAAAACCCTAAGGCTTTCTATAGGTATGTTAGGAATAAAAGAATGACTAGGGTAGGAATAGGTCCAGTCAAGGATAGTAGTGGGAAGTTGCGTGTGGAGGCGGAAGAGATTGGGAGACACTGAATGAATACTTTTCTTCAGTATTTACTCAGGAACAGGGCATTGTCGTCGATGTGAATACTGAGTCACAAATAAGTAGAATGGATGGCTTTGAGGTATGTAGAGAAGAGGTGTTGGAAATCCTGGAAAAGGTGAAAATAGATAAGTCCCCTGGGCCTGATGGCATTTATCCTAGGATTCTCTGGGAAGCAAGGGAGGAGATTGCAGAGCCATTGGCCTTGATTTTTATGTCCTCTTTGTCTACAGGAGTAGTGCCAGAAGACTGGAGGATAGCAAATGTGGTTCCCTTGTTCAAAAAGGGGAGTAGGGATAACCCTAGTAACTATAGGCCGGTGAGTCTCACTTCTGTTGTGGGCAAAGTCTTAGAGAGAATTGTAAGGGATAGGATTTATGCACATCTGGATAGGAATAATGTGATCAAGGATAGTCAGCATGGTTTTGTGAAGGGCAGGTCGTGCCTCACAAACCTTACTGAATTCTTTGAAAAGGTGACGAAGGAGGTTGATGAGGGGAAAGCGGTAGATGTGGTATATATGGATTTTAGTAAGGCGTTTGATAAGGTTCCCCATGGTAGGCTACTGCAGAAAATACGGAGATATGGCATTGAGGGTGAGTTGGAGGTTTGGATTAGGAATTGGCTGGATGGAAGAAGACAGAGGGTAGTAGTTGATGGCAAAGTTTCTTCATGGAGTGCCGTCACTAGCGGTGTTCCGCAAGGATCTGTTTTGGGACCATTGCTGTTTGTCATTTTTATAAATGACCTGGAAGAGGGGTTAGAAGGTTGGGTGAGCAAGATTGCGGATGATACGAAAGTCGGAGGAGTTGTTGACAGTGAGGAAGGATGTGGCAGGTTACAGCAGGATATAGAGAAGCTGTAGAGCTGGGCAGAAAGGTGGCAAATGGAATTCAATGTAGCTAAGTGTGAGGTGATTCACTTTGGGAAGAATAACAAAAAGATGGGGTACTGGGCTAATGGTCGGATACTTGGTAGTGTGGATGAGCAGAGGGATCTTGGTGTCCATGTACACAGATCTCTGAAAGTTGCCACCCAGGTAAATAGTGCAGTGAGGAAGGCATATGGCGTACTGGCTTTTATTGGTAGAGGAATTGAGTTCCGGAGTCCTGAGGTCATGATGCAGTTGTATAAGACTCTGGTGCGGCCGCATCTGGAATATTGTGTGCAGTTTTGGTCGCCATACTATAGGAAGGATGTGGAGGCACTGGAACGGGTGCAGAGGAGGTTTACCAGGATGTTGCCTGGTATGGAAGGAAGATCGTATGAGGAAAGACTGAGACACTTGGGGCTGTTTTCATTAGAGAAAAGAAGGTTTAGGGGTGACTTGATTGAGGTGTACAAGATGATTAGGGGGTTAGATAGGGTTGACAGTGTGAACCTTTTCCCGCGTATGGAGTCGGGTATTACAAGGGGGCATAGCTTTAAATTAAGGGGGGGTAGATATAGGACTGAAGTTAGGGGTAGGTTCTTCACTCAGCGAGTCGTAAGTTCATGGAATGCCCTACCAGTAGCAGTGGTGGACTCTCCCTCTTTATGGGCATTTAAGCGGGCATTGGATAGGTATATGGAGGATAGTGGGTTAGTATAGGTTAGGTGGGCTTGGATCGGCGCAACATCGAGGGCCAAAGGGCCTGTACTGCGCTGTATTCTTCTATGTTCTAATCTGGTCCCATTTGCCAGCATGTGGCCCATAAGCCTCTAAACCCATCCCTTTAGATGCGGCAATTTACCAGCCTCCATGACTTCCACTGGCAGATCATTCCACACATGCACAACCCTCTGCGTGAAAAAGATGTCCCTTAGGTCCCTGCCTGGACTGGAGGGCATGTATATTGAAGAAAGGTTGAGGAAGTTAGGGCTTTTCTACTTGGAGTGAAGAAGGATGAGAGGTGACTTGATAGAGGTGTACAAGATGTTGAGAGGGACAGCTAGAGTGGATAGTCAGAGACTTTTCCCCATGGCAGAAATGGCTATCACAAGGGGGTATAATTTTAAAGTGACTGGAGAAAGATATAGGAGAGATGTCAGCAATAGGGTTTTTTACTCGGAAAGTGGTGGGTGCATGGAATGCACTGCCAGCAGTACAGTCAGATACATTAGGGATATTCAAGCAACTTTTGGATAGGCATATGGATGTTAGTACAATGAAGGGTATGTAGATTAGTCTGATCATAGAGTAGGATAAAAGGTCAGCACAACATTGAGGGCCAAAACACCTGTACTATACTGTAATGTTCTATGTAATAAATCTTTCTCCTCTCACCTAAACCTACGCCATCTAGTTTTGGATTCCTCCACCCCTGAGAGAAGACCTTATCTATTTACCCTATCCATGCCCTCATGATTTTACAAACCTCTATAAGGTCAGCGCTGGAAATGTGTTGCTGGAAAAGCGCAGCAGGTCAGGCAGCATCCAGGGAACAGGAGAATCGACGTTTCGGGCATAAGCCCTTCTTCAGGCCTGCTTATGCCCGAAACGTCGATTCTCCTGTTCCCTGGATGCTGCCTGACCTGCTGCGCTTTTCCAGCAACACATTTCCAGCTCTGATCTCCAGCATCTGCAGACCTCACTTTCTCCTCCTTCTATAAGGTCAGCCCTCAGTCTCTCCAGAGAGAGTAGCCCCAGTCTATCCAGCTTCTCTTTATTGCTCAAACCCTCCCACACTGGCAACGTCCTTGTACATTTTTTCTGAAACCTTTCAAGTTTTACAACATCCTTCCTATAGCAGGGAGACCAGAATTGCATGCAGTATTCCAAAAGTGGCCTAACCAATGTCCTGTACAGGCACACCATGACCTCCCAAATCATATACTCAATGCACTATCTAATAAAGGCAAGCATACCAAATGCCTTCTTCACTATCATATCTACCTGAGACTCCACTTTCAAGGAACTATGAACCTGCACTTCAAGGAGCCTTTGTTCAGCAACACTCTTCAGGACCTTACCATTAAGTTGATAAGTCCTGCCCTGATGAGCCTTTCCAAAATGCAACACATGCCATTCATTTAAATTATACTCCATCTGCCACTCTTCGGCCCATTGGCCCTTCTAATCAAGATCCTGTTGTTGAATACTTGCTTATTCCCTCGTGCTTCCAACCCACTGACCCCACTCCAGTCCCACTGACTCCACTCCAGTCCCACTGACCATACCCCAGTCCTACTGACCCCACCCCAGTCGTACTGACCACACCCCAGTCGTACTGACCCCACCCCAGTCGTACTGACCACACCCCAGTCGTACTGACCACACCCCAGTCCGACTGACCCAATTCGAGTCCCACTGCCCCCATTCCAGTCCCACTGACCCCACTGCAGTCCCACTGACCCCACCCCAGTCCCACTGAACCCACAGCAGCCCCACTGACCCCACCCAAGTCCCACTGACACCACCCCAGTCCCACTGACCCCACCCCAGTCCCACTGACCCCACTCCAGTCCCATTGACCCCACTCCAGTCCCATTGACCCCACTCCAGTTCCATTGACCCCACTCCAGTCCCACTGACCACACTCTAGTCCCACTGTCACCACTCCAGTCCCACTGGTGCCATCCCAATCCCACTGACCTTGTCTCAGTCCCACTGACCCCACACCACACCCACTGACACCACCACCAGTCCTACTGACACCACTCCAGTTCCACTGACCCCATCCCAGTCCCACTGGCACCACTCCAGTCCCACTGACCCTACCCCCGTCCCACTGACCCCACTACAGTCCCACTGACCATACCCCAGTCCTACTCACCACACCCCAGTCCTACTGACCACACCCCAGTCCCACTGACCAAATTGAGACCCACTGACCCCACTCCAGTCCCATTGACCCCAACCCAGTCCAACTGGCGCCATTCCAGTCCCACTGACCCTGTCTCAGTCCCATTGATCCCACACCACTCCCACTGACACCACCACCAGTCCCACTGGCACCACTGCAGTCCGAATAATCCCACTGACCCGACTCCAGTCCTACTGACCCCATTCCAGTCCTACTGAACCCACCCCAGTCCCACTGACCCCCCTCAAGTCCCACTGACCCCACCCCAGTCCCACTGACCCGACTCCAGTCCTACTGACCCCACTCCAGTCCTACTGACCCCACCCCAGACCCACTGACCCCGCTCAAGTCCCACTGACCCCACCCCAGTGCCACTGACGCCACCCCAGTCGTACTGACCCCACTCCAGTCCTATTGACCCCACTCCAGTCCCACTGACCCCACACCACTCCCACTGACACCACCACCAGTCCCACTGACGCCACCCCAGTCCCACTGACCCCACCCCAGTCCCACTGACACCACCCCAGTCCCACTGAACCCACCGTAGTCCCACTGACCCCACCCCAGTCCCAATGATACCACTACCGTCCCACTGATACCACCTTGGTCCCACTGACCCCACTCTAGTCCCACTGACCCCACTCCAGTCCCACTGACCCCACCCCAGTCTCAATGACCCACCGTAGTCCCACTGACACCACCGTAGTCCCACTGACCCCACCCCAGTCCCACTGACCCCACTCCACTCCCACTGACCCCACTCCAGTCCCACTCATACCACTACAGTCCCACTGACACCACCTTAGTCCCACTGACCCCACTCCAGTCCCACTGACCCCACCCCAGTCTCAATGACCCACTGTAGTCCTCCTGACACCACCGTAGTCCCACTGACCCCACTCCAGTCCCAGTGACCCCACCCCAGTCTCAATGACCCACCGTAGTCCCACTGACACCACCGTAGTCCCACTGACCCCACTCCAGTCCCAGTGACCCCACCCCAGTCTCAATGACCCACCGTAGTCCCCCTGACACCACCGTAGTCCCACTGACCCCGCTCCAGTCCCAGTGACCCCACCCCAGTCTCAATGACCCACCATAATTCCACTGACACCACCGTAGTCCCACTGACCCTACCCCAGTCCCACTGACTCGACTCCAGTCCTAATGACCCCACTGCAGTCCCACTGACCCCACCCCAGTCCCACTGACACCACCCCAGTCGTACTGACCCCACTCCAGTCCATTTGACCACACTCCAGTCCCACTGACCCCACACCACTCCCACTGACACTACTCCAGTCCCATTGGCACCACCCCAGTCCCAGTGACACCACTCCAGTCCCACTGACACCACCCCAGTCCCAGTGACACCACTCCAGTCCCCCTGGTGCCACTCCAGTCCCACTGACCCTATCTCAGTCCCACTGAGCCCACACCACTCCCACTGACCCCACCCCAGTCCCACTGACACTACTCCAGTCCCACTGACACCACTACAGTCCCACTGACACCACCGTAGTCCAACTGACCCCACCTCAGTCCCACTGACCCCACTCCAGTCCCACTGACACCACCGTAGTCCCACTGACCCCACTCCAGTCCCACTGACCCCACTCCAGTCCCACTGACACCACCGTAGTCCCACTGACCCCACCCCAGTCCCACTGAGGATGTAATTCTGAAGATGGACAAGGGAGATCCAGTGGATGTAGTGTACCTGGACTTTCAGAATGCCTTTGATAAAGTCCCACATAGGAGGTTAGTGAGCAAAATTAGGGCACATGGTATTGGGGGCAAAGTACTGACTTGGATTGAAAATTGGTTGGCTGACAGGAAACAAAGAGTAGTGATAAACGGCTCCCTTTCGGAATGGCAGGCGGTGACCAGTGGGGTACCGCAGGGACCAGTGCCTTTTACAATATATATTAATGATATAGAAGATGGTATTAATAGTAACATTAGCAAATTTGCTGATGATACAAAGCTGGGTGACAGGGTGAAATGTGAGGGGGATGTTAGGAGATTACAGGATGACCTGGACAGGTTAGGTGAGTAGGCAGATGCATGGCAGATGCAGTTTAATGTGGATAAATATATGGTTATCCACTTTGGTGGCAAGAACAGGAAGGCAGATTACTACCTAAATGGAGTAAAGTTAGGTAAAGGGGCAGTACAAAGAGATCTGGGTGTTCTTGTACACCAGTCAATGAAGGCAAGCATGCAGGTACAGCAGATAGTGAAGAAAGCTAATAGCATGCTGGCCTTCATAACAAGAGGAATTGAGTATAGAAGCAAAGAGGTGCTTCTGCAGCTGTACAGGGCCCTGGTGAGACCGCACCTGGAATATTGTGTGCAGTTCTGGTCTCCAAATTTGAGGAAAGACATTCTGGCTATGGAGGGAGTGCAGCGTATGTTCACGAGGTCAATTCCTGGAATGGCGGGACTATCTTATGTTGAAAGATTGGAGCGACTGGGCTTGTATACCCTTGAGTTTAGAAGACTGAGAGGGGATCTGATTGAGACGTATAAGATTATGAAAGGATTGGACACTCTGGAGGCAACAAACATGTTTCCGCTGATGGGTGAGGCCCGAACCAGAGGACACAGCTTAAAAATAAGAGTTAGGCCATTTAGGACAGAGATGAGGAGAAACTTCTTCACCCAGAGAGTGGTGGGTGTGTGGAATGCTCTGCCCCAGAAGGTAGTGGAGGCCCAGTCTCTGGATTCGTTTAAGAAAGAGTTGGATAGAGCTCTCAAGGATAGTGGAATCAAGGGTTATGGAGGTAAGGCAGGAACAGGATACTGATTGAGGATGATCAGCCATGATCATAATGAATGGTGGTGCAGGCTCGAAGGGCAGAATGGCCTACTCCTGCACCTATTGTCTATTGTCAATTGACCCCACTCTAGTCCCACTGACCCCATTCCAGTCCCATTGACACCACCCCAGTCCTACTGACACCACTCCAGTCCCATTGACCCCACTCCAGTCCCACTGACCCTATCTCAGTCCCACTGACCCCACACCACTTCCACTGACACCACTCCAGTCCCATTGGCACCACTCCAGTCCCACTGACCCTATCTCAGTCCCACTGACCCCACACCACTCCCACTGACACCACTCCAGTCCCATTGGCACCACTCCAGTCCCACTGACCCCACTCCAGTCTCACTTGCACTACTCCAGTCCCACTGACCCTATCTCAGTCCCACTGACACCACCCCAGTCCCACTGCCTCCACTCTAGTCTGACTTGCACCACTCCAGTCCCACTGACCTCACTGCAGATCCACTGACCCCACCCCAGTCCCACTGAACACACCGCAGTCCCACTGACCCCATCCTAGTCCCACTGACACCACCACCAGTCCCACTGACACCACCACCAGTCCCACTGACACCACCCCAGTCCCACTGACCCACCCCAGTCCCACTGACACCACCACCAGTCCCACTGACACCACCCCAGTCCCACTGACCCACCCCAGTCCCACTGACCCATCCCAGTCCCACTGACACCACCCCAGTTCCACTGCCCCAACCGCAGAAGTGGGCTCCTCAACCTGAGCAAAATGCACCTACCTAAGAGATTAATGCTTGGGACGTTGGGTTTCTTCCCGGCAGCAGCTCCGACCTTCCTGGTTACACTGCCAAATGTAAGGGTTGCTGGGCTAATAGATGCTGATTTCCAGCATCTGCAGTTATTGTTTTTACCTCGTTGATTTTAACCCTACTGTGAATCCTCTTGCAAGGATGCCTGCCTTGAAGAAGTTTTCCTCCTCTCTCTACAAGAATCAGACTCTCTGCCTTTATTCCTGATGAAGGGCTTTTGCCCGAAACGTTGATTTCGCTGCTTGTTGGATGCTGCCTGAATTGCTGTGCTCTTCCAGCACCACTGATCCAGAATCTGGTTTCCAGCATCTGCAGTTATTGTTTTTACCTTGCTGGGCCAATAAGTTGGCAGCTCTTCCTGGGTAGGATTCCTGCAGCTGGAGAGTTGTCTTCAGAGACCAGCCTCCAAACTGATAGACTGGAGGAATGTATGGCAGTCCTCGCTGTGCAAATCCATTTCCTGATGAAGGGCTTATGCTTGAAAAATCGACTCTCCTGCTCCTCAGTTGCTGCCTGACCTGCTGTACTTTTCCAGCACCATACTCTTGACTCTGATCTCTAGCATCTGCAGTTCTCACTTTCTCCAAATGCATTTGGTTACCTTGCCACCTGATCAGCAAGTGAGTGAGGAACCCAGCAACAGTAGCCAATGTTTCAGGTCAATGACTCTTTATCACAACTGATTTCGAACATATTTGAATAACAAGCAGACCCTTATAATGTGTAGGCCTTTAAGATTAGCAGCATGTCTCTGCAATCCGAAAGTCAAGCTTTTTCCTAGAATCACTTACAGGTAGGAAATTAGGAAATATGATAGAATCAACAATCACCAAGGGCCATATCCAGATATACAGAACTCAACGTAATACATAAAACCATGAAATTGCCATTGGTGCACTAATCATGATAGACCAAGAAAAATATTACTGTAGGTGTTTGGCTTGTTTTGTTCAATTACATTTAGATTCACCTTTCTCATGAACTGTTAAAGGTTTTCACTTTTTATTTGCTAAAATTTACTGAATATAACTAGCTGAAAATGTGTTGCTGGAAAAGCGCAGCAGGTCAGGCAGCATCCAAGGAACAGGAGAATCGACATTTCGGGCATAAGCCCTTCTTCAGGAAGGGCTCAGAATTGTTGAGCACATTCAACATTGAGATTGATAGAATTTTGAACTATAGGAAATAACAGCAACAGCTTATACTTGTAAAGCATCTTTAATAAAATATAGCATCTCGAGGTACCCCAGGGTGCTTAAAGTATGCCTAAAAGAAGGAAAATCAGCTACAGAGGGTTAAGGAGGAAATTTCAGAGTAAAGGACTTCACTGTTAAGGAACAACTTTCAACAAAAGAGCACTTAAAATTAGGTTGTGCAGAAGGCCAGAAAAACAGATGCATAGATATGTCAAAGACTGGTTGGGACACAGAGTGGTCAGGACCTCAGCGCTTTTCCTAGCATCTGACCTGCTCTTGAAGAATGGCTGATCCATTTCAGACTTGCAGGAGAAGGCCAAGATGAACGGTTAATTGGTTGTTTTTTTACTGAAAATGGATGCCAATGCTTCAGCCTTGTCTTTTGCTAGGCTTTCCCATTATTGACGATTAGGATATTTGTGGAGTTTAATATTGTTAGATGTTTAATTGTCCATCACCAGTAATGATTAGATGTAGCAGGACTGCAGAGCTAAGATTTGATCTGTTTGTAGTTGGGTTGGTTAACTTTGTCTATCAATATAATGCTTGTGCTGCATATAGTCCTGCGTTGTAGCTTCACCAGGTAGACACTTCACTTTTAGGAATACCTGTTGATGCTCCTGACAGAGCTTCCTGCACTTTTCTCGGAGCCAGGCTTATTCCTTTTGCTTGACATTATTGGTAGAGTGGGGTATACGCTGGTCTATGATCTTACAGATTGTGGTTGAGTACAATTCTGCTGCTGCTGATAGTCCACAGAGTGTTGTGAATGTCAATTTTGAACTGCTAGATCTGCTCAACATCTATCACATTTAGTAAGGTAATAGTTTTGCAGCACACAGTGGAGATTATCCTCAATGTGAAGATAGAATTTCATCTCTACAGGGAGTCCACAGTCAATGTTACGGACTCCCAAGGCAAAATCCTCCCAGCTGTATAAAATCAGTACTTTGTTGAGTCTGGACATGCACAGGATAGTGATGCTGGTGTCTGAGACATAAATTATATGATTTTGTATGTATGGCTATGCCAGGCTGATGCTTGACTTGTCTGCAGGACAGCTTTGTCAATTCTGAATTGACCCTCCTCCCACCCCCCACAACCATCACCATCTCCAGCAGTTAGTAAAGATGACTTTGCAGGGCTGGGCTTGCTATTGTCATTACCAGCACCTAGGTTACTGCTCCTTGTTCCAGTTTCATTCCTTTCATTACAATTTGACATAATTGAGTATCCTGCTAGCCATTATAAAGGTAATTTAAGAGCTAAGCACATTGCTGTCAGTCTGGAGCCCCTTGTCGAAAAGACTAGGTTAGGACAGAAGATTTCATTTCGTACTGAACATTAGTGAATCATTTGGATTTTATGACAATGACAAATGGTTTAGTGATCTCCATAACTGACAACTTGTGTGCCAAAAAGTAAAAGTGGCAAGTGTTAGAGCTAAGTAATTTCATAATCAACAGATCAGATTTAAACTCAAAAGTCCTGTCATATCCAGTTGTGAATAGTAGTAGACAATTAAACAACTCAGTGGAGGAGGAGCATCCTCAAACTCCTCAACACTGGGAAAGTCCAGTCCATTAGTGTAAATGCTAAGGCTGAAGCATTCACAACACTCTTCAGACAAAAGTGCTGATTAGATGTTCCATTTTGGCCTCTCCCAGAGCTCCCCAGCATCCCCATCTTTAACAAATTTGATTCACTTGATATGATATCAAGAAATTGGTGAATGTACTAGAAACTGCAAAGGCTATGGGCCCTGATAACATTCTGGCAAAAATACTGAAGACTTGTGATCCAGAACTTAGCGTACCCATTGCCAAGCTGCTATAGTGCAGCTACAACAGTAATATATTCCCAGCAATATGGAAAATTGTCCAGGTATATCCTGTACACTAAAAGCAGGACACAGTCAACCCCGTCAATTACTACACGCTTAGTCTGCTTTTGACTATTTCTAAATTGATGTGTCGTGAACCAAGTAGCCCTGGCTCAGCAGTTGTTCATTGATGCCTCAGTTTCTGCCAAGGTCACTCAGCTCATGACCTCATTATATTTTTGGTTCAATAAAAGGTATATGAGCTGAATTCCAGAGGTGAGGTGAGAGTGACTACACTTGACATCAAAGACACATTTAACTGAGTGTGGCATGAGGAACCCTAACGAAACTGAAATCCATGGGAATCAATGGGGGTGGGGGAGAATCTCTCTGATGTTTATAGTCATACCTGGTACATAGGAAAATGCTACCAATTTTTGAAGTTCAGTTATTTCGGCTCTGGGTCATCTCTGCAAGAGTTCCTCAGGGTGGTGTCCTAGGTCCAACCATCTTCAGCTGCTTCAGCAATGACCTTTCCTTCATCATAAGATCACAAGTAGGCATGTTTGCTTATGGTTGCACAATGATTAGCACCATTCATGACTCCTCAGTTACTGAGGCAATCCGTGTTCAAATACAACAAGATGTGGACAATATCCAGGCTTGGGCAGGAAAGTGGCAATTAACATTCACTCCTTACAACTGACCATCTCCAACAAGGGTGAATATAATGATCATTCCTTGAAATTTAATGATATTACTATCACTGAATCTCCCACCATCAGCATCCTGGGGGTTACCATTGACCAGAAACTAAACTGGATTCACCACATAAACACAGTAGGAACAACAGCAAGTCAGAGGCTAGGAATTCTGCAGCATATGACTCATCTCCTGACTCCCCAAAACCTGTCCACCATCTGCAAGACACAGGTTTGGAATGTGATGGAATAGTCTTCACTTGCCTTCATGAGTGCAGCTCCAACAGCACTGAAGAAACTTGACAGCACACAGAACAAATCAGCCCACTTGATTGACAATACATCCACAAACATCCACTACCTCCACCATCGATGTTCAGTGGCAGTGGTGTGTATTGTCGAGAAGGTGCATGGTAGAAACTCACCAAAGATCTTCAGGGAGCACCTCCAAATCCACAGTGACTTCCATCTAGAAGGTCAAGGGCAGCAGATACATGTGAACACCACCACCTGGAAGTTCCCCTCCAAGCCACATACCATACTGACTTAGAAATAAATCACTGTTACTTCATTACTGTTGGGTCAAAATCCTGGAACACCAGGATTTTGTGGGCGGCACGGTGGCACAGTGGTTAGCACTGCTGCCTCGCAGCGCCAGAGACCCGGGTTCAATTCCCGCCTCTAGGCGACTGACTGTGTGGAGTTTGTACGTTCTCCCCGTGTCTGCGTGGGTTTCCTCCAGGTGCTCCGGTTTCCTCCCACAGTCCAAAGATGTGCAGGTCAGGTGAATTGGCCATGC